>NC_084517.1:11636425-11651425 GCF_024500385.1 Phyllopteryx taeniolatus | reverse complement strand
ATATTGAGAGGGCAAATGGTGTGAGACAGAAGGAATGAGAAGAAGGGTAAGTATGACGAGAGACGCCTCAACTGAGTTACGATACTGAGTTCCAGTTTTGGAGTAAAAGGGGTTGTGGGTGGGAGGGCAGCATTTTAAGTGCACTGCAGCAGAGAAGAGCACATAAAGTAATAAAGGTGCAATTGCTTTTCTTTTCTTCTTAATACCACCCTTTTTAAATAGAAGATTGCATTATTTTGGTTGTTAAGTGCTCACACAAACACGCAAATAAAATGACGCACCTGCAATCAGCAAGGATTGCAAAGAGGACCTTAAGGGAGGAGAGTCATTCGACACAAGTGACGCCGCAGGTGGTATGCGCTGAGCGTGACAGGAAGTGACAGTACAAGGTGAAGATTACGGCAGTATAGCAGGGTCTCACACCTCCTGCTGTCCCTGGTGTGTATGTGTCACCACAGCTGAGATTCAGTGTCATCCTCCAATATGTAAATGATTTTAAGGACACCGGAGCAGCTTTCTGAAATACACTTCTTTTAATGAAGAATTATTTAATGTGGAGAACTTTGGGGATTGCAGTTTTATAATTGCTGCTGACAGAACGCCCTTCTCTATAACCGTTTCAGATCTTATTTTGTCTTTGGTCTTTGAGCTTTTCAAACACAGGTAAGGCTAAAACGTTAAAACCTGACTGATTTTTTTATCTGTCGGAATGTTTTATGCTGTCATTCATGCTGTCATTGGGTTTGGGGTTGGGGGGGCAGCAGCAATTTGCCGCAACATGGCATGATTTGTACATGTGTGACAATATTTTGATATTCAATAACGAAATGCAGCTCGAAGGGTAAACTTAAAACTAGTTTTGCCAATATTTAAGAGTATTTATTTTACTTTAAAAAAAGCCTTTCCCCAGTAATTTCTCATGAGAACATGTTCCTCATTGTTTTCAGTTTAAAATGGAAGCTTTTTTCTTCCATAATGAGCCTTTGCATACTCACACATAGGCGCAAGCCTGATGTTCATGATTTATTGACTAAAGGGGGATTCAGACCCTCGCGCTTTCTCTCTCAGACTGTGTTACCTGCAGGGTAAGTGACAATAAAATCACTGCCACACAATGAGAGACAATTTACTTTTGAGGAAGTCATGTCACCCAACACATCACTCATGAAGACATTTATCTATTATTATTCGTACACACACTGTCACCGTGTCTTAATTATGAGGATTCATCATGTATTCAGTGTGAGATGAATCGATGTTCCTATTAATGTAGCAACATGTTTATTAGAGTTACACCGTATAGAACTGTACATCATTATCCTAAGGAATGTTTAATTTTTTTTCATATAGCTAAATAAATTTAATATTTCATAATAGTTTAATATACTCTTAGCCTTATGCTTCGCAGTTCTACAGCACTGTGAACTACAAACACAATTAGTAACTTTTTCCATATTAATTAATCCATGTCAGACAGCTTGAATCAAAGAAGAACATTGCTATCTTTGCAATGGCAGACATTTTTATAAAGTTCTTAAATTACAAACTAGAGATGATTTAAATTGAGTGACTAAGTGCCAAATCTGGCTGGTAAGTAAATATTGTCTGCATAAGCTTGTGAGGGGAATGGAAACTGTAATATCCACACTAGTTAATAAATTTAAAGCTGTAGTATGTATACCGATAATGCAACTACAGCTTCTACTGACAGTGACAGGTTCAAATGACTGTACAGCATTTACTGTTTATTTTTATCTGATCCAATGTGATAGCAGCGACATGCAGCGTGTGTGTGGGGGGTGAGGGGTGTTAGTTGCCCAAAGTGACAACCTGTTGCTGTTCAACGATGAAATGTAACCGCACAGAAATTATTTAGAGAAATGAAATAATCTCATCCCCCTTGGTCACATGATCCACGTAGATGGGTACTGTATCTCCGTCGGCGCAGTTAGCAACTGATGGCTGGTGAGAAGGCGACACATCTAATCGCACATTGTACAGCCATTTCGCTTTTCATATATTTGTGCTTAGTAATAGGGTTTTCACTGTAATAAACACGTATTGATGCCAGTAGCATCATTAGGCCTTCTTTGCCCCCCTAAAATAACCTTAAGCTAAAATTTATAATAAAAAATGGATTAAAAAAATAATAATAATCACGGATCTAATCACGACAGAGTTGATCGCACTAGCTAGTTGGCAGCGTTAGGCAGAAGCGATGCCGTTCTCAACTCAGCTTTTCAATCGTGAAGCTGTATTTTTTTTTGCGATCACGCTAGGCGCTACAATCGATAGATGCTACGTTTACCCAGGCAGTTCTAAACTAAACGCATCTCTTCTGTTTGATGCCATTACATGCATATCCTTCTGCTAATGCCTGCCAAAAACAGTGCCCGCAAATTTTTTTGTCGTGGTTATGTATTATAGAATGTGCACAACTGGACAACAATGCCAGAGGAGGGGGCAGAGGTGTATACAGTACATCTTGTCAATCCCTATGGTCATATCTTAACAAATTCATGCAACAACCCCAATTCCAATGAAGTTGGGACGTTGTGTTAAACATAAATAAAAACAGAATACAATGATTTGCAAATCAAGCTCAAACTATATTTAATTGAATAAACTACAAAGACAAGATATTTAATGTTCAAACTGATAAACTTTATTATTTTTACCGAATAATCATTATCATAGAATTTTATGGCTGAAACATGTTCCAAAAAAGCTGGGACAGGGACCACTGTGTTACATCACTTTTTCTTTTAACAACATTCAATAAACGTTTGGGAACTGAGGACACTAATTTTTTAAGCTTTGTAGGTGGAATTCTTTCCCATTCTTGCTTGATGCACAGCTTCAGCTGTTCAACAGTCCGGGGTCTCCGTTGGCATATTTTACGCTTTATAATGCGCCACACATTTTCAATGGGAGACAGGTCTGGACTGCAGGCATGTCAGTCTAGTACCCGCACTCTTTTACTACGAAGCCACGCTGTTGCAGAATGTGATTTGGCATTGTCTTGCTGAAATAAGCAGGGGCGTCCATGAAAAAGACGTTGCTTGGAAGGCAGCATATGTTTCTCCAAAACTTGTATGTACCTTTCAGCATTAATGGTGCCTTCACAGATGTGTAAGTTACCCATGCCATTGGCACTAACACAGCCCCATACCATCACAGATGGTGGCTTTTGAACTTTGCGTCCATAACAGTCCGGATGGTTCTTTTCCCTCTTTGGCCCGGAGGACACGACGTCCACAAAATTTCCAAAAAAAATTTGAAATGTGGACTCGTCGGACCACAGAACACTTTTCCACTTTGCATCAGTTAATCTTAGATGAGCTTGGGCCCAGAGAAGCCGGCGGCGTTTCTGGGTGTTGTTGATTAATGGCTTTTGCTTTGCATAGTAGAGTTTCAAGTTGCACTTACGGATGTAGCACCGAACTGTTTTTACTGACATTGGTTTTCTAAAGTGTTCCTGAGCCCATGTGGTGATATCCTTTATACATTGATGTCGGTTTTTGATGCAGTGCCGCCTGAGGGATCGAAGGTCACGGGCATTCAATGTTGGTTTTCGGCCTTGCTGCTTACATGCAGTGATTTCCCCAGATTCTCTGAACCTTTTGATGATATTATGGACAGTAGATGATGAAATCCCTAAATTCGTTGCTATTGTACGTTGAGGAACATTGTGCTTAAACTGTTTGACTATTTTCTCATGCACATTTTCACAAAGAGGTGAACCTCGCCCCATCTTTGCTTGTGAATGACTGAGCAATTCAGGGAAGCTCCTTTTATACCCAATCATGGCCCCCACCTGTTCCTAATTAGTCTGTTCACCTGTGGGATGTTCCAAACAGGTGTTTGATGAGCTTCCTCAACTTTTTCAGTCTTTTTTGCCACCTATCCCAGCTTTTCTGGAACGTGTTGCAGCCATAAGTTAATGATTATTTGCTAAAAACAATAAAGTTTATCAGTTTGAACATTAAACATCTTCTCTTTGTAGTGTATTCAATTAAATATAGTTTGAACATAATTTGCAAATCATTGTATTCTGTTTTTATTCATGTTTAACACAACGTCCCAACATCACTGGAATTGGGGTTGTACTCACACACAGTCCACACAGTCCACACAGTATCAGAAAACGTATGCGTTCCGGTGTTTACTGTGAAACCCTGAGACGTCCAGCACATATTGAATGACACACATTCATATGTCCTGACGTTAACACAACAATTGTGAACTAAGTTGTTGGTCACAACCCAGTCCGCAAGCATCAACAGTGAACAACATAGCAATAAATAGCAATATGTTTTTGGCAGCAATAGAATAAAAACTGCGCATGTCTGTGTGTATGTGTAAAGGGAATTTTTTCAAGAGGAGGTAGGAAAAAAATAGAAGGCAGATGAAGGTGAAAGGTACTGTATATTGGGTTGTGTTCCTTAGAACTATTATTTGAGTTATTTTCCTTACAAAACTAAATTGTTGAAGTCTTCCTGGGTGGACTGTGCACGTTCTGATTTACAATACAGATTATAGCAAGATGGAGGTTGACATAAATGATTTGCTTTCACGGCTCACATAAAATGAAAATGGCTGGCCGGATGTGGCCCCCGGGCCTTGAATTTGAGCCCTGTACTGTATGGTTTTTAAAAACTCTTGTTCAATGTGCTCCTTTAAATTTAAGCACCTGCCACTGTGTGACCCTGTGTGATAGCATATGATGTTTTATTCCCATCACATTGTCCATTAAGTAACACCACAATACTTGAAATAGCAGCTGACTGTGTCCGAGCGTGTGTGTGTTCTGTAAAGCCTGCCTCTCATAGATCAGGGCTACCGACTGAAATTACCTGTCAGAGCACACAATGAGCGCCACACCTATTTCTCTGCACACATCACGTGCACACACTGACAAGTAAGTGTACACACACAAGTAAGCACATTGTTGTCCACAGCAAGGTGAGCAGCCCACTGTAAATGTGCAAACACCCTGCAAATCCACTCATGCACACAGAATATCTACTCTAATTCGGAGCAAAAATTGACAGTCACTGTCAAAACTGTCAAAAGGTGACAGTCATCACAGTTTGTAGTGACCACTTTGCTGGAATTTTTTTCTGATGGAATAATTTGTTGTTTTACATTACAAACAACAAAAAAAAAGTAAGACAGTTCATTGGAGCTGTCAGATAAAAGAATAAAAATACAAATATTATTGTGGTTGTTGTTTGTAATGATGTAGAACTGCACTGCATGTGCTATTTCCAATATATGATAAAGCCACAACAACAAAGAATATAATGCAGATTGGAAGACTCCAGTATTATGGCAAAATAGTATACTGTAAATAAGTACATTTTCAAATAGTTACTATTTGATGTATGTGTCTGTGTCCCCGCCTCTGTGTATGTGCGTTAACTTGATCCCCTTATCTCTCCCACTGGCCATTGACGTACTAACAACTTTTAACGGCCCACAGGGATGACCTCGGCTTGACCAATCATGTTTCTCAAGTCCAGGCCACGGGGGCTCATTGACTGAGTTCTCTCAACCAGACAAAGCCATCTGTGGCCCCTCATCACCTGGGAAACAACCTGAGGCAGCAGAGCATGATGGGAATGAAGTCAGCTGGCTCAGATTTACAGTGATGTCCTGATTGAGCACATTTTGCATTTCCTTCTTTAATTAAAAACAAAAACAAAAACACGCTAATTGAAGTTATTTTCCTGACGCTTCAAAATATTGTGCAATATTGCGAGGTGGTGTGTGTAAAATGTGCTCACGTGTGTCTTCCTCTGTCATATTGTAAATCAGACAGAGCTGGCAAGACCTACAACATGTCCCACCGGCTGCTTCACAGCTAGAAAAGGGTTAGAAGGAGAGCAGACGTGGATGCAAGATAAGGGGAAATAGAAGAGAGGAGGAACAGAAGGATTCATGAAGGACCTCTTCAGTTTTGGAGCACAGCATCCCAGTGCTACCTCTGTTTCTTTATTTCCTTCCTGTCTTCAATGCCTAAAACACAAACTTCAACTCTCATTCACCTCTTTATCAGACTATTTTCTCTCTCTCTCCCACTCCCACTCTTCCTCCTTCCTTTAAGCTCTGGCGCTTGCTCTTGTGTCCTGTTGTTGCATCTTGCTATGCTCCACTTAAACTGGGTAGAACAATCTATAATTAACAGTGAGGACAAAGGTGAGAACAACATTGTTGTGGTAGTAAGATTGACCCCTTGATGCCTTAAATCCTGATGTGGCTTGCATTTCCACCAGGTTAGGAAGACAGGATGGTGATAGGCATGTGAATTAAAATTGTGGTGTATATACCAAAGTACAGGCTGGCTCCAATGTCAACCGTATATCATCTATCACCAGATACCATGCCTCTCGAGGCGACTCAATCAAATCTACTTTGCAAGTAATATAACTTCCCAGCAATATCACAGGATCATTGCCAAGTCTTTAGTCTTGTCACTGAGTCACTTGTCTCAAACAAGTCAAACAATCTGATGTCACACACTAAATGGTGAGCCACAATTAACATATTCAGAGCGCACATATTGAGGAAGTACTAAAAGTGGAAACAGGAACCCAAAACTTAAGAAACTCATGGATTGTATGTGTTGAGATGGAAACCAAATCACCTATTGCATTTCCATGCAGCTGAAAATCAGCTGTTTATGCTAGTTTTAATACTCACATAATACATTTAAAGATTGATTAATTTAACTTATGTAATGCACAAACACGTGTTTTGTTAAAACAACCAAACAGGCTTAATAGGACTTGACTTACTTGTGTAGTGCGCTAGGTGGCAGCTTGCTCGTCTTTTCCATCTGGCCGTAGCAAGATGTCCTAGCTTCAGGGATGTCACCATACTCATCCAACATGGCTGCCGCTGCTGACGTTATGATCCCCAAACCATCACGCACACGTGCTTCCAATGGATAATCCCAGTCATCATAGGAGACCGAAATCATTCCTGATGGGAACTCTTCAGGTGTTATTTCCGGGTTCCCAGTGGTCAGAGACGGTACGATCCAGATGTAACCAAAGCCTGTGAGGCCTAGAGAGCGAGCCTCCTCCAGGATGTAGACAGCCTCATCCTTGGAGCAGTAGAGCAGAACTACCGGTGACTGGACTTTCTTCAGCATGATCTGAGACCGGCTATCTTCCTCCACTGCATCCAGAGTGATGATATTCTGCAGATCCCAGCCAACAAAACTGCAAAGGATGGCAGTATAGAAATATTAATCCTGTGAAATATTTTAACTTTTCATTATTTTCATTTAAAAGTACTCTGGTGCTATCTGATGGCAAGGAAAGTTATACTCAAATGTCCAAAATGAGTCTGTGACATGGTTTAAGCTTGTCATCTATGCGGTTTGTCGATTGAATGCAAAAGGCAATAAACGGCATCAGGCTTGCAAAATTTGTGGATTTAATATTGCTGACCGTGTGACGTAGTTTTGTCAATTATTCAAGTACCTGTCCACTCAACTCAGTTGAACGACAACATGGCATTTCCAGGTTTTAGGTGAGTGAGTCTAAGCTGCTGCTAAGCCATATAAATACAGTCTATAAAGTACACATATGTTATGTTTTACAACAATACTTAACTATATTCATAATTTATGATGTAACCGTGGAGGAAATAGTGAAGCTTGCATTCATTGTCGGCAGCGATGATCATCGCAGCAGGTTCAACTCCAATGAACGGGAGCAGATAACTCGCAAAAACTCAAAATATCCCCTTCTTTTAATTTTCTCCCACGTCCCCTCTTTCAGATCACACTCCCTATTAGTGGGGTTAACAATCTAACGCTTGGTTAATTGTGCTACACAGTGATAGAAAAACAACCCCAATTCCAATGAAGTTGGGACGTTGTGTTAAACATAAAAACAAAATACAATGATTTGCAAATCATGTTCAACCTATATTTAATTGAATACACTACAAAGACAGTCGAACAGCTTAAGGACAATGTTCCTCAACGTACAATTGCAAGGAATTAAGGGATTTCATCATCTACGGTACATAATATCATCAAAAGGTTCAGAGAATCTGGAGAAATCACTGCATGTAAGCAGCAAGGCCGAAAAATAACATTGAATGACCGTGACCTTCGATTCCTCAGGCGGCACTGCATAAAAAAATGACATCAATGTGTAAAGGACATCACCACATAGGCTCAGGAACAAATACAGTTCGCCGCTACATCCGTAAGTGCAACTTAAAACTCTACTATGCAAAGCAAAAGCCACTTATCAACAACACCCAGAAACGCCGCCGAGCTCATCTACGTAAGATGGACTGAGGAAAAGTGGAAAAGTGTTCTGTGGTCCGACGGGTCCACATTTCAAATTGTTTTTGGAAATTGTGGACGTCATGTCCTCCGGGCCAAAGAGGAAAAGAACCATCTGGACTGTTATGGACGCAAAGTTCAAAAGCCAGCATCTGTGATGGTATGGGGCTGTGTTAGTGCCAATGGCATGGGTAACTTACACATCTGTGAAGGCAACATTAATGCTGAAAGGTACACACAGGTTTTGGAGAAACATATGCTGCCATCCAAGCAACGTCTTTTTCCTGTACGCTCCTGCTGATTTCAGGAAGACAATGGCAAACCACATTCTGCATGTGTGGCTTCGTAGTATAAAGTGCGGGTACTAGACTGGCCTGCTTGTAGTCCAGACCTGTCTCCCATTGAAAATGTGTGGCGCATTATGAAGCGTAAAATATGACAACGGAGACCCCGGACTGTTGAACATCTGAAGCTGTACATCAAGCAAGAATGGGAAAGAATTCCACCTACAAAGCTTCAACAATTTGTGTCCTCAGTTCTCAAACGTTTATTGACTGTTGTTAAAAGAAAAGGTGATGTAACACAGTGGTAAACATGACCCTGTCCCAGCTTCAAAGATTCAAAATCAGGAAACCAAAGATTATAAAAAGAAAATGTAAAAAATGGAAAGAAACCTTTAACATCACTTGTGTGAGTGTGTAACACTAAATAGAATGCAAGTAATAAAGCATAAAGCATGTTCCAGCCTCCACAAATATGAGAAAATTTGAGACTGTCAAAGACACACCACTGCACAATTCTACGGTATATACCACAGTTCCTGTTATAACCTTTGGATTAAACTAGCAAAGTTGTGATTATTTTGCTCCTCAAAAACATCTTGCTCAAAAGAGGGAACAGCATCAGTCAACACAGGTCAGATAAAATTCCTTTTATAATCCATCTCTCTAGAAAGTTATCTGAAGTGAGAGGTAACTCATTAAACGTCATACTAGATAAGCGCGATACGATCATTTATCTTTCTTATCTAATGGCTGGCTAATAAAAAAAAATAAAAAATGTCCACAGTGATAATATTCAGCAGTTCCTATTACACAAAGGGTAATTGCATCAGTGATAAAAGGAAAAGGGTGTTATTGTTGTAATTAAAAGATACAATGTGGAACAAATTGGTGGCAAACTGTGGAATTAGTGAGGTGTAATTTACCCTAGAGCTAAAAAAACAAAGAGATCATAGCTACACACATCAATATACTATGTCAACATTTAACAATTGTTTTTAGGTTTTCTATCTTTTGCATTTGCAGTAAAGTTATTAATCCATTCAGGATTTTCAGTACAGTATTTTGGCGAAAAAGTGTATAGAAATGTCTGCGATTGGCTGGCAACCAGTTCAGGGTGTACCCCGCCTCCTGCCCGATGACAGCTGGGATAGGCTCCAGCACGCCCGCGACCCTAGTGAGGAGAAGCGGCTCAGAAAATGGATGGATGAATGACATCCAAGAGTACTTTACATTCAAATTGGCCTACTTTCCAAAACAATGTAAATCACTATGCTTGTCACAATATTGACGTATGCACAAACCCCTGCAGTGACAGATAATAAAAGTCTTACTTCAACAATCTGTACAAACGTGGACATTGAGTAGTTATAGCAATGAAAATGTTTTGTTCTGAAGTTCTATACTTTTTTTTTTATTTAATTTTATTTATTTTTTCTTTTCAATATATTCATCATTTCATTAAATTCATGTATCATGTATCTTCATCAAAAGCCTTCCCCAACAAAACATTCTACAGTATCTAGGCTGAGTTTCATCTAGGCTCCTGAGAGTACTATAACATCTGCCAGCTCAGCCTTGACTCACTGAGCTGGCTGGCCCATTTTATTTTCACTTGAGATGACAGAGGTCTTTTGCTATTAAAGTTGTCTGTCCATGACCAAGCCCCAGTGAGCAGGTCGAACAGTGACACGGGAAATCGACAGTTAATTAAGGTTACTCATTGAAGTTATTCCATCTTTAATTCATTATTTATTATTATTCAAACATTAAGGTCAACAACCAGAGGGAATAAATATGTCAGTTTGCATGCAAAATTACATTGCATGTATACTCTCAGCAAGCAGTTCAACTTTAGAGCACATAACTCAATATTGTTTGGAATACCACTAAAAACGAACCTTAGGTGTTGTCTTATAGCTATTAGTACTACTACTTACTATAAATATTGTCTATTTCGGCAATTGACATAATAAAAAATATTAGACTTTTTAATCCACAGATGCATTTTCTATACTGCTTCTCCTCGGCTAATTGGAGGCAGGGTACACCACTGGTTACCAGTCACACAAACACATTCCCACCAAAGGATAGTTTTCTTTTGTTTGCTCAGTTAACCTAAGCATGTTTTCTGAAATGTAGGTAGAAATTTAACTACCCAGAGAAAACCCACTTAAGCAAAGGGAGAGCATTCAAACTGCACACAGAGGCTTCCCAATGCAGATTCAAACCCAAATAGTGAGGCAGATATGCTTATCACCACCTCACCATCATGTGCAAAATGTTTATTGTGATTTTGATTATTATTACTACCCAAAACTGGCACATAACAGATTTCGTAATTCACAGATTACTAACCCTCACTATCATCTCAGAATTGCTGAACCATTTATTTGACTTTCAGCTGAATATAATGGGCTGCTGCGCTAAGCATTTGACTACAGCATCAGTCAAAATGACCTAGAGGTGTGGAAGACGGCAAAGCTGCAGGAATACTAAACCAAGCTGTCATCCACATTAATTTCATGAGTGCCGCTTAAATCCTTGTGGGGTGCTGTTTTTGAAACCAATATGAGAAGTGATGAAACAGCCAAGGCCAAACATTGAGTGCAGTAAGTCGTCAAGACAGTAAACAACCTCATTCACCGCAGGGACATCTGCCGTGATGATGGTTGCGATTACAAAAATATTCTGGAAATACAAACTTAATATGGTCGGAAACTGCTTGAGTAAGTTTTTGGAAGAGGTAATTTGGTAACTAATAGAGAAGAATCCCCCATTTATGTGTGCTTTTAAGCTTTTACCAGCTGTTTAATTCGTTTTTGAGAGCAGTGGATCTTGCTGCATGAGAATGATCTACTAGTTATGACAGATGTCAATGCAGCGTTCCGACATTTCTATGTCCATAAAGCTCCGTTATGCTGTAGGCACAAAGCCAGCATCAAAGATGTGATGCCGATTTCCTCCGGCAGTTGTCAAATTTGCTCAACCTCCATGCGGTTATTAACAGGGTTGCATATGTAATACGCAAATGCAATGCAAAATGAGCCAATGTTTATGGTGATTAGGTGGTTGAATTTTGGTATGACATGTCATCTGTGTAAAAAAACCTGCTTGGGCTCACTCTTTGGTACGGTACATAGAATACCAAATACCGAAAACATTGTTTTTTTTTTGTTTTTGTTTTTTGTGAATTTCATTGAATAATTACGCATGCTCATCTAAAGGACTCAATTCAACTCTGTGAAACACACATCTAATGACTTTCATGGAGATTTACTAGTTGGTGAGACCGTCTGAATTTTGATAAACATCTAATTAGGCAAGCACAGTAACAGCAGTAGAATGTCCAAAAGTCAACACTATATGATGAGTAAATATTATATAAAATTTAACAGTATAAACATTTGGCGTAGTGAAGTGCAATAATACGATATCGATCACAGTGCGATGTAAAAACGTCTACCTTCGACATAATTAGAGCTCGGACTTGCAGTCTAAATCCCCATTCGCTATTTGCATTGACAGTAATGAATAACTAGCGAATCACAATCGAATCACTACTCCTTATACTATTCTGAAATAAAGACGTGATTGTCCAACAAATTAAAAATTGAATTTGATCTTTTGAGAACTAACATTATTTTATTACATATTATACATATCTTTGGGGGTGTTGCAGATTTTGTCACAATGCCAGAAAAGACACGACGCATTTTGATTGCCGCGTTTTAGCAACCGCTTTTCTGTTGCCAAAGTGTTTCTTTTTAGTTTAAAATGGCTTATTTAAACCAGGATCCAAGCAGCCTCGCGAGTGAATCCGAATTACCACTTATTTGTTCATAGCACTAGATTAGGAGAGCTCTGTTATGTGTAGCATCTGAGACGGTGACACAACAACAGTTGCCTGTTTACTTACGTCTTCCTTGTGCCTCACTCTTCAGACATGACCAATCGAGTTACGTTCAATCCCACTGTTACCCGAATGCAACAGATGGATTAAGCATTGGTCGATTGGTCATGCATGGAGAGTGTGGAGCAGAGATGACCTGCTAAAGGAGGCGACCGTTAAATTATGCTGGTCACTTGTGTCCTGAGTTCCATCAACAGTGTCCTTGCAGTGTGAATGTGCCACGAGAGAGTATGGGTTCTATTTTCGTAGATAGCACAGCTGCGCTTGAGCATAAAAACTGGCTGATATTGATTTTTGTGAAAGCGCAAGACTCGCTGCGCGTGTTTGCCAATTTGACAGACCCATCTGCACCAAGCTGGGCGTGTCAGCTCACCAAGGGTGTGCCCAAAGGAGTGAGTTTGATGTGTGAAAGTCAGTCTAAATTTATGCCTACTGGGACCACATTTAAATTTTGCTGCAGGTGATCTAACGTGATTTTGGGGAATTTGATTTGGGCACATGCAAGCAGACAGACACGCAAGCTGTGTGGTGGACTTACAACAGAGGACATCAAACACTCTTAATCATTGTTGAAATCATCCATCCTTCTATTGTCCGTACCGCTTTATCCTCACAAGGGTCGCGGGGCTGCTGGAGCCTATCCCAGCCATCTTTGCGTGAGAGGCGGGGTACATCCTGAACTGGACGCCAGCCAATCGCAGGGCACATACAAACAAACCACCATTCTCGCACACATTCACACGAAGGGCAATTTAGAGTATTCAATTAACCTAACATGCATGTTTTGGGATGTGGGAGGAAACCGGAGTGCCCGGAGAAAACCCACGCAGGCACGGTGAGAACATGCAAACTCCACACAGGTGGGCCAGGATTTGAACACCGGTCCTCAGAACTGTGAGGCAGATGTGCTAACCAGTCCTCCACCGTGCCGCCTTCCATCCATCCATCCATTATCTGAGCCGCTTCTCCTCACTAGGGTCGCGGGCGTGCTGGAGCCTATCCCAGCTGTCATCGGGCAGGAGGCGGGGTACACCCTGAACTGGTTGCCAGCCAATCGCAGGGCACATTGAAACAAACAACCATTCGCACTCACAGTCATGCCTACGGGCAATTTAGAGTCTCCAATTAATGCATGTTTTTGGGATGTGGGAGGAAACCGGAGTGCCCGGAGAAAACCCACGCAGGCACGGGGAGAACATGCAAACTCCACACAGGCGGGGACGGGGATTGAACCCCACACCTCAGAACTGTGAGGCTGACGCTCTAACCAGTCGGCCACCGTGCCGCCTCGTGCCGCCTTGTTGAAATCAATTCATTGAATTGATTTGAATTGAATTTCATAAAAATTATGGATAACATGTATCCCTACTGCATATTGCAGTTAGTACTATCCACATACTGTATGTGAACGTTATGTGAAAATGATCTGTCATATAAAATTAAGACATCAAAAAGAAATGTACCTATTGTCTACTGTCGTTTTTAGAATGTTGATGAACTCCTGGTAGCCAGGGAACTTTGACGTAACTATAGAGAAGATGTGCCAGTCGTACTCCTCCATGATGTTCAACATCAGCAGAGCCTCCTGCTGGATGGAAGCACCAAACTGGAAGAATGTGGACTTCACATCCTGAAAATAGGCAGAAAAGACAGCAATGAGAAAATTTTGTTAGATGCTTGATTCAATATGCCATAATTTCATCAACAGTATATTAGAAGTATCATTCGAGAAGAAATTTGCTTCAACACTATTATAATCTTTCTTAAAACCAATGGAGTGGCGTATTCACACATGCACACACACACACACACACATACGCACACACAAAGGCCATATAGAGTGTGGAGGGCAATATACTACAGTATATGGGTGAGGGGCTCTGAATAATTCAATTAAGCCCAAATTGGATTGACGCAGTGCAGGCAGGCTGCTCAACTCTTCTAGGGCGAGTTCATGGGGAATGAGGGTTACATTCACGCTGACTCATTCAAACACACGCCATTAAACTGGACTCTGGATTGTTTCCCCATTTAATGTATTCAAACATTTGATTGGACAGCGCTGACAAGCGCTACTGCAGGTGAACAAATTAACTCCATTCAAGTCAGATTCATACCAACTGATTAATTTGTGTGAGGACTATTACACCAGGTGAAATGAGACAAAAATAATGAGACGAGCACGTGGGAATGCACAGTATGTTACCCTATCTTTAATTGTTAAATGAGTGATTTAGTGAGTGTGTGCGTGTGTGCGTGGACGTGTGCATGTGTTTGCATTAATTTGAATCTTGTCCATATGCATTCCATATCTCAGAGATAAAAAATATCCAACAGCTAAAACAATAAAAATTTAATATTTGAAATGACAGGTGAAGGTGGGGAGTTAGAGAGGCTTTGTTCTATCTATTTATCTGCATTGGACCACCGCATCATCCCTTATAATTTCTGACTTTACACATAGACATACAGTACAGTAGCATGGAGTGTAGTGG